>NW_021135291.1:0-581 GCF_004193835.3 Ostrinia furnacalis
ACAGGGTGTCCCGTAATGTAACGTCAAGCCGGAACTGGGTGTTGAGGCAAGTTGTGCTGGTTATCAGAAAAATATAAAAAAAAATCTATGTGGCATATTTTAAAAATAATAGGCATTTAAAAAAAATCAAAAAATTCTACTCCAGGTGACGGTCCTTTTGCTCGTGTTGCCACAAATCTTCACTTTTTCCAAATTTTTTTTTTGTTATGTAACCCTGAATAATGCTTCTCTAAATTGTTATCAAAATTACAAAACCAGCTGCTCCAGCTCGGATGAAAAAAATACATTATTCTCAAAAAAATTAAAACCGAATATGCCACATAGATTTTTTTTTATATTTTTCTGATAACCAGCACAACTTACCTCAACACCCAGTTCCGGCTTGACGTTACATTACGGGACACCCTGTATATTAATCACGCTGATAAAACAGTTAGATAAAATTTTGAAAAAAAAAAATTTACAGTAGCTAGTTGCTTTACATCTAGGTGAAGTAAATGTAAAGTGGGGGTGAATTTTTTTTATCTTCTACCTCATCGTGTGGGATATCGTTGGACAGGTCTTTTAAAATTGCTTAGGAG
>NW_021135292.1:0-1087 GCF_004193835.3 Ostrinia furnacalis
TCTCGGATCAATTTCAATACTTGATCTTATTTTTTGAATTGAATTGTGGATTTTTTGGATTATCCGTGTCGTTGGGTTTAAATAAACCGGCTTGTCATGTAGCAAAGGTCTGAGATTTTTCTTGTCAGTTCGCACTCATGTACCACCAAACTTAATAGGCGGAGAACACTTTGAGGGATGTACTTTGTTGCCTTCCAGAGTTTGTGGTTCCCACTTGCATTCCGAGACATATTTGCCAATCTCTGTGTGAGTGATTCTCTTAAAGTATAATCCAATAGTACACCTACAGGTTGTCTGCCAGACGAAGGCGGCGATTTTTTGTTTGACAGCAAGAGGGAGCGGCGCCTCTCGCGATCAATTATTTACTAGACTAAGCAGCAACTTGAATAATGTACTGGATCAAATGTTAATATAGTCAGTATTAAGTTATTCAATCTATTTATTAGTATATCAACGGCACTAAGTTCGCCTTGTGTACCACCAATTTATATGGCATTAAAGAATAAATATTATAATTAGTTCTTCTGCGTTCGAAACACGAATCCAGAAAGTACATTATAGGTGTGAAATAAATTGCAAATAGTTGGTACAATATCAGTATCGGCGCGCCGACAGGTGGTCGTCGGCGGCGGCGGCGTGAAAAAAATCGCGGCGGCGGCGGCGCGCCGGCGTGGCGCCCACCTCTAGTGCTACATACAGTTGTTGTTAGTTTTTTAAGTATCTACATACATCTTCAATTTTTATGGTTACGTCATATTTGAATAATAAGTAACTAAGTAGGTACCCAGTTCTCAATAAACTAATAATTATTCATTTTAAGAAAATACAGTGAGATAACTCGCATTATTAAATAAAGGTACAGCTTTCACACAATATCAGAAAAATATTCATTAAATATTTTCCAATAGTTTCAGAAAAATAATTTCCTTCAAGGCCCCGTCCGCTCGATAGAAACGTCGGATAAGGCAGAGGAGCGTGGATTAGGACCACCCAGTTTTGCTAAATAATATCATTTATACAAGCGTAATTACAGAGGAATAATAAACAATAGTTTTACATCTCGCTAAACTAAACGTAGCGGCACAGA